>NW_027206557.1:5197500-5224543 GCF_024711535.1 Dipodomys merriami
CTCAACCCCTAGCTCCACCGTGCTCACAGCCCTGCCTAGGGAGCCCCTGCCCACCCCACACACTCTGACCACACCGCAGGCCCGTGCCACACCCTGCACTTCCGCACGGGGGCGCACTCACACCCACACCCCTCCCCCCCCCCCCCCCCCCACCGCTCTTGCCTAGCTCACTGGTTTCTCGCTTCTGGCTGCAATCACATCTAGCCTGTGGCCAGCAGCTCCCCGACCGGACCCGTACCCGTACCCGCCCATCACTCAGACACTCCACCCGCCCCTCTACTGCCTGGCATGACTTCCGGTGGGTACCTGAGGGACTTCTTTGTGGCTTTGCCCAACCTTCTCTATGTGTGATGCCTACTCCTTGAATAGAAGAATTGCAATCACTGAAATGAGGCTTGGCTCAAGTGTTCCAAGAAAGCCTTTCCTGCCTGCCTGCCTGCCTGCCTGCCTGCCTGCCTGAAGAACCTGAGCTTCAATGCCAGGACATACTAGCCAAGAGAAGGAGGGACACAGAGAAACATAGAGCACACTCCAGCCATTCGCTTGACTAGAAAGCTGAGGCTCCTGCTATGCCTGCCATCTTGCTAAGCCCGAGCACCAGCCCCCAGGGGGAGTCTCTGCTGTCAGCACATCCAGCAGGCAGACTAGACGGAGAGATTCCAGAGCCTCGGTGGGTGCCTACACACCTGCAGTGGGGAGGAAGGAGGGCTGGGACACAGTGTCTCCCCTGGGAAGCACATACTGCAAAGTGGGATCCCATTTTGCAGGGTGAGAGGTGCGGGCTGCTGTTGCGAAGAGGAACCCCCACTGGTTTGGGATCCTTGGGGGAAGGAGCCCAACGAGCCTGCAGATACACACCGTCTTCCCAACACACACCCTAGGAAGCACAAGGGAGATGGCTTGGAAGCTGTTGGAGTTGCCGCCTTGAGAAGACACGAGGTGAAGAAGAAGCCTGGCAGTCAGAAGAAGCAGTTGGCCACCGGGGCTGGAATGCTCAGTCCCTGCAACGAAGTCGGGTCAGGGGTGGGAGGGTTGGCCTGGGAGGTGGGCTGTGCTCAGAAGGACAGAGGCCCAGGGGGCCTTGTGCGGCCACCTCCAATGTATGCAAGCCAGCCCCACCCTGTGGGATCTAGTGAAGCCTGGAATTAAGTTGGGTGCAGGCACACAGAGAGAGAGAGAGAGAGAGAGAAAGAGAGAGAGAAAGAGAGAGAGAGAGAGAGAGAGAGTGGGGAAACACACACACACAGAAGGGGGATGGGAGAGAGAGTGGGATGCGAGAGAGAGAGAGAGAGAGAGAGAGAGAGAGAGAGAGAGAGAGAGAGAGATCACTAGCAAGCAATTGGTTTAGGGAGAGAATCACCCCTCCCTTGGCGCAAACACAGAGTCACAGTGGTTTCAGGAGGCTGGCAAGGCTGGATTGGATGGACAGAAAAAGGACAAGGCACCAGCCTCACGCTCGTGCTTTCCCACACTGGGGACCTCCCATTCCATGTACCGTCCAAGGGAGTCCTGTCCTCCCTCGTTTTCCTTGCAGGGTTGGGGCCCTGGTGGGATCTAGAGACCTGCTGTGCAGGTCTTGATCAGAGGTCGGGCTGAAGGGTCCAATTAGGTGTTAGGGCGGGGGTTCGGTTGGGCTTTACCTTTTGGCTGTGAATTGGGGTCAGCATTGGCCTCAGGCTTGGGTTAGGTGAGGGTTAGGGAAGAGGTAGGGGACAGGGGTCAGGTGCGACTTCAGTATGGAAGATGGGGTTAGGGTGAGACTTGGGATAGGTTTGAGCTTAGGTGTAGACCTACTCCATGGGGTTGAGGGTTTGGGTGAGGGTTCCTGGTGGGGTGAGGAATGGGCCTGTCCTGAGGACAGTTGTGGACCAGGTTTCTGGGTTAGGTGGTTGTGCACCGGCACTAGAGAGGTGACTTGCACGATGCTCTGCAAAGCCCAGGCCTCTGCTCAGTGCACGGCCGGTGAGGGCAAAGCGAGGTGAGGGAGGGAGGCAAGCGCAGTGAGATGCAAAGCATCGGGAAGCAGGCAAATGCACAGGCATGCACGGAGAGATGGAAGCGGTCCCTTAGTAGCCTGGCGGCCGGAGAAGACAGGTGGGGAGCCTTGCAAGTGCACTTGCCTTAAGCGCTTGAATGTGCGTGGCTGACGCAGGCAGGGTGCGGGGTAGGATGGCAGGGCAGTGAGTCGCTGGGAAATCGGCCCGGTCTCCTTGTGGGCATTAGTGCGTGTGTGGGGAAGGTTGGGTGTCAGGGGGGAGAGAGCGGTTGGCGGCGAGAGCAGCAGGCTCGGCTTGCTGGCAGAGGCTGCGGTCCGTGCGTTGGTGCGAGCGTGCTCCGATGCAGTTGTGCGCGAGCAGGCAGGCAGGCAGGCGCAGCAGGTGTGTGTGAGGCGAGAGCCGCAGGCAGAGGCAGAGGCAGAGGCTGGCGAGAGTGTGGAGAGCGGAGGCTGCAGAGGCGGCGAGCAGCATTTGGGGCTGCGCGCAGCGGCAGCAGGCGTCTACGGCCATACCACCCTGAACGCGCCCGATCTCGTCTGATCTCGGAAGCTAAGCAGGGTCGGGCCTGGTTAGTACTTGGATGGGAGACCGCCTGGGAATACCGGGTGCTGTAGGCTTTTGCCTCCACCCGGCCCGGGGGCCCGCCCCGCCCTTCCACCTCTCCACGCCCACCCCAGGCCTACTGCCTCCTCCGCCCCCCTCCACACCCCTGCCCTCTTCTTTCCTCCAAGCCAGCCCACCTTAGTCGGCTTCTTCACAACCCCAGCCCGCACCGCTCAGCCTGCCTTCTCCACACTTTCTCCACACATGCTCACACACCTTCCTGCCACGCTGACTCCCTCACAGTCACAATCACCTGCTCCACACACACTCAACCCCTAGCTCCACCGTGCTCACAGCCCTGCCTAGGGAGCCCCTGCCCACCCCACACACTCTGACCACACCGCAGGCCCGTGCCACACCCTGCACTTCCGCACGGGGGCGCACTCACACCCACACCCCTCCCCCCCCCCCCCCCCCACCGCTCTTGCCTAGCTCACTGGTTTCTCGCTTCTGGCTGCAATCACATCTAGCCTGTGGCCAGCAGCTCCCCGACCGGACCCGTACCCGTACCCGCCCATCACTCAGACACTCCACCCGCCCCTCTACTGCCTGGCATGACTTCCGGTGGGTACCTGAGGGACTTCTTTGTGGCTTTGCCCAACCTTCTCTATGTGTGATGCCTACTCCTTGAATAGAAGAATTGCAATCACTGAAATGAGGCTTGGCTCAAGTGTTCCAAGAAAGCCTTTCCTGCCTGCCTGCCTGCCTGCCTGCCTGCCTGCCTGAAGAACCTGAGCTTCAATGCCAGGACATACTAGCCAAGAGAAGGAGGGACACAGAGAAACATAGAGCACACTCCAGCCATTCGCTTGACTAGAAAGCTGAGGCTCCTGCTATGCCTGCCATCTTGCTAAGCCCGAGCACCAGCCCCCAGGGGGAGTCTCTGCTGTCAGCACATCCAGCAGGCAGACTAGACGGAGAGATTCCAGAGCCTCGGTGGGTGCCTACACACCTGCAGTGGGGAGGAAGGAGGGCTGGGACACAGTGTCTCCCCTGGGAAGCACATACTGCAAAGTGGGATCCCATTTTGCAGGGTGAGAGGTGCGGGCTGCTGTTGCGAAGAGGAACCCCCACTGGTTTGGGATCCTTGGGGGAAGGAGCCCAACGAGCCTGCAGATACACACCGTCTTCCCAACACACACCCTAGGAAGCACAAGGGAGATGGCTTGGAAGCTGTTGGAGTTGCCGCCTTGAGAAGACACGAGGTGAAAGAAGAAGCCTGGCAGTCAGAAGAAGCAGTTGGCCACCGGGGCTGGAATGCTCAGTCCCTGCAACGAAGTCGGGTCAGGGGTGGGAGGGTTGGCCTGGGAGGTGGGCTGTGCTCAGAAGGACAGAGGCCCAGGGGGCCTTGTGCGGCCACCTCCAATGTATGCAAGCCAGCCCCACCCTGTGGGATCTAGTGAAGCCTGGAATTAAGTTGGGTGCAGGCACACAGAGAGAGAGAGAGAGAGAGAGAAAGAGAGAGAGAGAGAGAGAGAAAGAGAGAGAGAGAGAGAGAGTGGGGAAACACACACACACAGAAGGGGGATGGGAGAGAGAGTGGGATGAGAGAGAGAGAGAGAGAGAGAGAGAGAGAGAGAGAGAGAGAGAGAGAGAGAGAGAGAGAGAGAGAGATCACTAGCAAGCAATTGGTTTAGGGAGAGAATCACCCCTCCCTTGGCGCAAACACAGAGTCACAGTGGTTTCAGGAGGCTGGCAAGGCTGGATTGGATGGACAGAAAAAGGACAAGGCACCAGCCTCACGCTCGTGCTTTCCCACACTGGGGACCTCCCATTCCATGTACCGTCCAAGGGAGTCCTGTCCTCCCTCGTTTTCCTTGCAGGGTTGGGGCCCTGGTGGGATCTAGAGACCTGCTGTGCAGGTCTTGATCAGAGGTCGGGCTGAAGGGTCCAATTAGGTGTTAGGGCGGGGGTTCGGTTGGGCTTTACCTTTTGGCTGTGAATTGGGGTCAGCATTGGCCTCAGGCTTGGGTTAGGTGAGGGTTAGGGAAGAGGTAGGGGACAGGGGTCAGGTGCGACTTCAGTATGGAAGATGGGGTTAGGGTGAGACTTGGGATAGGTTTGAGCTTAGGTGTAGACCTACTCCATGGGGTTGAGGGTTTGGGTGAGGGTTCCTGGTGGGGTGAGGAATGGGCCTGTCCTGAGGACAGTTGTGGACCAGGTTTCTGGGTTAGGTGGTTGTGCACCGGCACTAGAGAGGTGACTTGCACGATGCTCTGCAAAGCCCAGGCCTCTGCTCAGTGCACGGCCGGTGAGGGCAAAGCGAGGTGAGGGAGGGAGGCAAGCGCAGTGAGATGCAAAGCATCGGGAAGCAGGCAAATGCACAGGCATGCACGGAGAGATGGAAGCGGTCCCTTAGTAGCCTGGCGGCCGGAGAAGACAGGTGGGGAGCCTTGCAAGTGCACTTGCCTTAAGCGCTTGAATGTGCGTGGCTGACGCAGGCAGGGTGCGGGGGTAGGATGGCAGGGCAGTGAGTCGCTGGGAAATCGGCCCGGTCTCCTTGTGGGCATTAGTGCGTGTGTGGGGAAGGTTGGGTGTCAGGGGGGAGAGAGCGGTTGGCGGCGAGAGCAGCAGGCTCGGCTTGCTGGCAGAGGCTGCGGTCCGTGCGTTGGTGCGAGCGTGCTCCGATGCAGTTGTGCGCGAGCAGGCAGGCAGGCAGGCGCAGCAGGTGTGTGTGAGGCGAGAGCCGCAGGCAGAGGCAGAGGCAGAGGCTGGCGAGAGTGTGGAGAGCGGAGGCTGCAGAGGCGGCGAGCAGCATTTGGGGCTGCGCGCAGCGGCAGCAGGCGTCTACGGCCATACCACCCTGAACGCGCCCGATCTCGTCTGATCTCGGAAGCTAAGCAGGGTCGGGCCTGGTTAGTACTTGGATGGGAGACCGCCTGGGAATACCGGGTGCTGTAGGCTTTTGCCTCCACCCGGCCCGGGGGCCCGCCCCGCCCTTCCACCTCTCCACGCCCACCCCAGGCCTACTGCCTCCTCCGCCCCCCTCCACACCCCTGCCCTCTTCTTTCCTCCAAGCCAGCCCACCTTAGTCGGCTTCTTCACAACCCCAGCCCGCACCGCTCAGCCTGCCTTCTCCACACTTTCTCCACACATGCTCACACACCTTCCTGCCACGCTGACTCCCTCACAGTCACAATCACCTGCTCCACACACACTCAACCCCTAGCTCCACCGTGCTCACAGCCCTGCCTAGGGAGCCCCTGCCCACCCCACACACTCTGACCACACCGCAGGCCCGTGCCACACCCTGCACTTCCGCACGGTGGCGCACTCACACCCACCCCCCCCTCCCCCCCCCCCCCCCCCCACCGCTCTTGCCTAGCTCACTGGTTTCTCGCTTCTGGCTGCAATCACATCTAGCCTGTGGCCAGCAGCTCCCCGACCGGACCCGTACCCGTACCCGCCCATCACTCAGACACTCCACCCGCCCCTCTACTGCCTGGCATGACTTCCGGTGGGTACCTGAGGGACTTCTTTGTGGCTTTGCCCAACCTTCTCTATGTGTGATGCCTACTCCTTGAATAGAAGAATTGCAATCACTGAAATGAGGCTTGGCTCAAGTGTTCCAAGAAAGCCTTTCCTGCCTGCCTGCCTGCCTGCCTGCCTGCCTGCCTGAAGAACCTGAGCTTCAATGCCAGGACATACTAGCCAAGAGAAGGAGGGACACAGAGAAACATAGAGCACACTCCAGCCATTCGCTTGACTAGAAAGCTGAGGCTCCTGCTATGCCTGCCATCTTGCTAAGCCCGAGCACCAGCCCCCAGGGGGAGTCTCTGCTGTCAGCACATCCAGCAGGCAGACTAGACGGAGAGATTCCAGAGCCTCGGTGGGTGCCTACACACCTGCAGTGGGGAGGAAGGAGGGCTGGGACACAGTGTCTCCCCTGGGAAGCACATACTGCAAAGTGGATCCCCATTTTGCAGGGTGAGAGGTGCGGGCTGCTGTTGCGAAGAGGAACCCCCACTGGTTTGGGATCCTTGGGGAAGGAGCCCAACGAGCCTGCAGATACACACCGTCTTCCCAACACACACCCTAGGAAGCACAAGGGAGATGGCTTGGAAGCTGTTGGAGTTGCCGCCTTGAGAAGACACTGAGGTGAAGAAGAAGCCTGGCAGTCAGAAGAAGCAGTTGGCCACCGGGGCTGGAATGCTCAGTCCCTGCAACGAAGTCGGGGTCAGGGGTGGGAGGGTTGGCCTGGGGAGGTGGGCTGTGCTCAGAAGGACAGAGGCCCAGGGGGCCTTGTGCGGCCACCTCCAATGTATGCAAGCAGCCCCCACCCTGTGGGATCTAGTGAAGCCTGGAATTAAGTTGGGTGCAGGCACACAGAGAGAGAGAGAGAGAGAGAGAAAGAGAGAGAGAGAGAGAGAGAGAAAGAGAGAGAGAGAGAGAGAGAGAGAGTGGGGAAACACACACAACACAGAAGGGGTGATGGGAGAGAGAGTGGGATGCGAGAGAGAGAGAGAGAGAGAGAGAGAGAGAGAGATCACTAGCAAGCAATTGGTTTAGGGAGAGAATCACCCCCTCCCTTGGCGCAAACACAGAGTCACAGTGGTTTCAGGAGGCTGGCAAGGCTGGATTGGATGGACAGAAAAAGGACAAGGCACCAGCCTCACGCTCGTGCTTTCCCACACTGGGGGACCTCCCATTCCATGTACCGTCCAAGGGAGTCCTGTCCTCCCTCGTTTTCCTTGCAGGGTTTGGGCCCTGGTGGGATCTAGAGACCTGCTGTGCAGTCTTGATCAGAGGTCGGGCTGAAGGGTCCAATTAGGTGTTAGGGCGGGGGTTCGGTTGGGCTTTACCTTTTGGCTGTGAATTGGGGTCAGCATTGGCCTCAGGCTTGGGTTAGGTGAGGGTTAGGGAAGAGGTAGGGGACAGGGGTCAGGTGCGACTTCAGTATGGAAGATGGGGTTAGGGTGAGGACTTGGGATAGGTTTGAGCTTAGGTGTAGACCTACTCCATGGGGTTGAGGGTTTGGGTGAGGGTTCCTGGTGGGTGAGGAATGGGCCTGTCCTGAGGACAGTTGTGGACCAGGTTTCTGGGTTAGGTGGTTGTGCACCGGCACTAGAGAGGTGACTTGCACGATGCTCTGCAAAGCCCAGGCCTCTGCTCAGTGCACGGCCGGTGAGGGCAAAGCGAGGTGAGGGAGGGAGGCAAGCGCAGTGAGATGCAAAGCATCGGGAAGCAGGCAAATGCAAAGGCATGCACGGAGAGATGGAAGCGGTCCCTTAGTAGCCTGGCGGGCCGGAGAAGACAGGTGGGGAGCCTTGCAAGTGCACTTGCCTTAAGCGCTTGAATGTGCGTGGCTGACGCAGGCAGGGTGCGGGTAGGATGGCAGGGCCGTGAGTCGCTGGGAAATCCGGTCTCCTTGTGGGCATTAGTGCGTGTGTGGGGAAGGTTGGGTGTCAGGGGGGAGAGAGCGGTTGGCGGCGAGAGCAGCAGGCTCGGCTTGCTGGCAGAGGCTGCGGTCCGTGCGTTGGTGCGAGCGTGCTCCGATGCAGTTGTGCGCGAGCAGGCAGGCAGGCAGGCGCAGCAGGTGTGTGTGAGGCGAGAGCCGCAGGCAGAGGCAGAGGCAGAGGCTGGCGAGAGTGTGGAGAGCGGAGGCTGCAGAGGCGGCGAGCAGCATTTGGGGCTGCGCGCAGCGGCAGCAGGCGTCTACGGCCATACCACCCTGAACGCGCCCGATCTCGTCTGATCTCGGAAGCTAAGCAGGGTCGGGCCTGGTTAGTACTTGGATGGGAGACCGCCTGGGAATACCGGGTGCTGTAGGCTTTTGCCTCCACCCGGCCCGGGGGCCCGCCCCGCCCTTCCACCTCTCCACGCCCACCCCAGGCCTACTGCCTCCTCCGCCCCCCTCCACACCCCTGCCCTCTTCTTTCCTCCAAGCCAGCCCACCTTAGTCGGCTTCTTCACAACCCCAGCCCGCACCGCTCAGCCTGCCTTCTCCACACTTTCTCCACACATGCTCACACACCTTCCTGCCACGCTGACTCCCTCACAGTCACAATCACCTGCTCCACACACACTCAACCCCTAGCTCCACCGTGCTCACAGCCCTGCCTAGGGAGCCCCTGCCCACCCCACACACTCTGACCACACCGCAGGCCCGTGCCACACCCTGCACTTCCGCACGGTGGCGCACTCACACCCACCCCCCCTCCCCCCCCCCCCCCCCACCGCTCTTGCCTAGCTCACTGGTTTCTCGCTTCTGGCTGCAATCACATCTAGCCTGTGGCCAGCAGCTCCCCGACCGGACCCGTACCCGTACCCGCCCATCACTCAGACACTCCACCCGCCCCTCTACTGCCTGGCATGACTTCCGGTGGGTACCTGAGGGACTTCTTTGTGGCTTTGCCCAACCTTCTCTATGTGTGATGCCTACTCCTTGAATAGAAGAATTGCAATCACTGAAATGAGGCTTGGCTCAAGTGTTCCAAGAAAGCCTTTCCTGCCTGCCTGCCTGCCTGCCTGCCTGCCTGAAGAACCTGAGCTTCAATGCCAGGACATACTAGCCAAGAGAAGGAGGGACACAGAGAAACATAGAGCACACTCCAGCCATTCGCTTGACTAGAAAGCTGAGGCTCCTGCTATGCCTGCCATCTTGCTAAGCCCGAGCACCAGCCCCCAGGGGGAGTCTCTGCTGTCAGCACATCCAGCAGGCAGACTAGACGGAGAGATTCCAGAGCCTCGGTGGGTGCCTACACACCTGCAGTGGGGAGGAAGGAGGGCTGGGACACAGTGTCTCCCCTGGGAAGCACATACTGCAAAGTGGGATCCCATTTTGCAGGGTGAGAGGTGCGGGCTGCTGTTGCGAAGAGGAACCCCCACTGGTTTGGGATCCTTGGGGGAAGGAGCCCAACGAGCCTGCAGATACACACCGTCTTCCCAACACACACCCTAGGAAGCACAAGGGAGATGGCTTGGAAGCTGTTGGAGTTGCCGCCTTGAGAAGACACGAGGTGAAGAAGAAGCCTGGCAGTCAGAAGAAGCAGTTGGCCACCGGGGCTGGAATGCTCAGTCCCTGCAACGAAGTCGGGTCAGGGGTGGGAGGGTTGGCCTGGGAGGTGGGCTGTGCTCAGAAGGACAGAGGCCCAGGGGGCCTTGTGCGGCCACCTCCAATGTATGCAAGCCAGCCCCACCCTGTGGGATCTAGTGAAGCCTGGAATTAAGTTGGGTGCAGGCACACAGAGAGAGAGAGAGAGAGAGAGAGAGAGAGAAAGAGAGAGAGAGAGAGAGAGAGAAAGAGAGAGAGAGAGAGAGAGAGAGTGGGGAAACACACACACACAGAAGGGGGATGGGAGAGAGAGTGGGATGCGAGAGAGAGAGAGAGAGAGAGAGAGAGAGAGAGAGATCACTAGCAAGCAATTGGTTTAGGGAGAGAATCACCCCTCCCTTGGCGCAAACACAGAGTCACAGTGGTTTCAGGAGGCTGGCAAGGCTGGATTGGATGGACAGAAAAAGGACAAGGCACCAGCCTCACGCTCGTGCTTTCCCACACTGGGGACCTCCCATTCCATGTACCGTCCAAGGGAGTCCTGTCCTCCCTCGTTTTCCTTGCAGGGTTGGGGCCCTGGTGGGATCTAGAGACCTGCTGTGCAGGTCTTGATCAGAGGTCGGGCTGAAGGGTCCAATTAGGTGTTAGGGCGGGGGTTCGGTTGGGCTTTACCTTTTGGCTGTGAATTGGGGTCAGCATTGGCCTCAGGCTTGGGTTAGGTGAGGGTTAGGGAAGAGGTAGGGGACAGGGGTCAGGTGCGACTTCAGTATGGAAGATGGGGTTAGGGTGAGACTTGGGATAGGTTTGAGCTTAGGTGTAGACCTACTCCATGGGGTTGAGGGTTTGGGTGAGGGTTCCTGGTGGGGTGAGGAATGGGCCTGTCCTGAGGACAGTTGTGGACCAGGTTTCTGGGTTAGGTGGTTGTGCACCGGCACTAGAGAGGTGACTTGCACGATGCTCTGCAAAGCCCAGGCCTCTGCTCAGTGCACGGCCGGTGAGGGCAAAGCGAGGTGAGGGAGGGAGGCAAGCGCAGTGAGATGCAAAGCATCGGGAAGCAGGCAAATGCACAGGCATGCACGGAGAGATGGAAGCGGTCCCTTAGTAGCCTGGCGGCCGGAGAAGACAGGTGGGGAGCCTTGCAAGTGCACTTGCCTTAAGCGCTTGAATGTGCGTGGCTGACGCAGACAGGGTGCGGGGTAGGATGGCAGGGCAGTGAGTCGCTGGGAAATCGGCCCGGTCTCCTTGTGGGCATTAGTGCGTGTGTGGGGAAGGTTGGGTGTCAGGGGGGAGAGAGCGGTTGGCGGCGAGAGCAGCAGGCTCGGCTTGCTGGCAGAGGCTGCGGTCCGTGCGTTGGTGCGAGCGTGCTCCGATGCAGTTGTGCGCGAGCAGGCAGGCAGGCAGGCGCAGCAGGTGTGTGTGAGGCGAGAGCCGCAGGCAGAGGCAGAGGCAGAGGCTGGCGAGAGTGTGGAGAGCGGAGGCTGCAGAGGCGGCGAGCAGCATTTGGGGCTGCGCGCAGCGGCAGCAGGCGTCTACGGCCATACCACCCTGAACGCGCCCGATCTCGTCTGATCTCGGAAGCTAAGCAGGGTCGGGCCTGGTTAGTACTTGGATGGGAGACCGCCTGGGAATACCGGGTGCTGTAGGCTTTTGCCTCCACCCGGCCCGGGGGCCCGCCCCGCCCTTCCACCTCTCCACGCCCACCCCAGGCCTACTGCCTCCTCCGCCCCCCTCCACACCCCTGCCCTCTTCTTTCCTCCAAGCCAGCCCACCTTAGTCGGCTTCTTCACAACCCCAGCCCGCACCGCTCAGCCTGCCTTCTCCACACTTTCTCCACACATGCTCACACACCTTCCTGCCACGCTGACTCCCTCACAGTCACAATCACCTGCTCCACACACACTCAACCCCTAGCTCCACCGTGCTCACAGCCCTGCCTAGGGAGCCCCTGCCCACCCCACACACTCTGACCACACCGCAGGCCCGTGCCACACCCTGCACTTCCGCACGGTGGCGCACTCACACCCACCCCCCTCCCCCCCCCCCCCCCCCCACCGCTCTTGCCTAGCTCACTGGTTTCTCGCTTCTGGCTGCAATCACATCTAGCCTGTGGCCAGCAGCTCCCCGACCGGACCCGTACCCGTACCCGCCCATCACTCAGACACTCCACCCGCCCCTCTACTGCCTGGCATGACTTCCGGTGGGTACCTGAGGGACTTCTTTGTGGCTTTGCCCAACCTTCTCTATGTGTGATGCCTACTCCTTGAATAGAAGAATTGCAATCACTGAAATGAGGCTTGGCTCAAGTGTTCCAAGAAAGCCTTTCCTGCCTGCCTGCCTGCCTGCCTGCCTGCCTGAAGAACCTGAGCTTCAATGCCAGGACATACTAGCCAAGAGAAGGAGGGACACAGAGAAACATAGAGCACACTCCAGCCATTCGCTTGACTAGAAAGCTGAGGCTCCTGCTATGCCTGCCATCTTGCTAAGCCCGAGCACCAGCCCCCAGGGGGAGTCTCTGCTGTCAGCACATCCAGCAGGCAGACTAGACGGAGAGATTCCAGAGCCTCGGTGGGTGCCTACACACCTGCAGTGGGGAGGAAGGAGGGCTGGGACACAGTGTCTCCCCTGGGAAGCACATACTGCAAAGTGGGATCCCATTTTGCAGGGTGAGAGGTGCGGGCTGCTGTTGCGAAGAGGAACCCCCACTGGTTTGGGATCCTTGGGGGAAGGAGCCCAACGAGCCTGCAGATACACACCGTCTTCCCAACACACACCCTAGGAAGCACAAGGGAGATGGCTTGGAAGCTGTTGGAGTTGCCGCCTTGAGAAGACACGAGGTGAAGAAGAAGCCTGGCAGTCAGAAGAAGCAGTTGGCCACCGGGGCTGGAATGCTCAGTCCCTGCAACGAAGTCGGGTCAGGGGTGGGAGGGTTGGCCTGGGAGGTGGGCTGTGCTCAGAAGGACAGAGGCCCAGGGGGCCTTGTGCGGCCACCTCCAATGTATGCAAGCCAGCCCCACCCTGTGGGATCTAGTGAAGCCTGGAATTAAGTTGGGTGCAGGCACACAGAGAGAGAGAGAGAGAGAGAGAAAGAGAGAGAGAGAGAGAGAGAGAAAGAGAGAGAGAGAGAGAGAGTGGGGAAACACACACACACAGAAGGGGGATGGGAGAGAGAGTGGGATGCGAGAGAGAGAGAGAGAGAGAGAGAGAGAGAGAGAGATCACTAGCAAGCAATTGGTTTAGGGAGAGAATCACCCCTCCCTTGGCGCAAACACAGAGTCACAGTGGTTTCAGGAGGCTGGCAAGGCTGGATTGGATGGACAGAAAAAGGACAAGGCACCAGCCTCACGCTCGTGCTTTCCCACACTGGGGACCTCCCATTCCATGTACCGTCCAAGGGAGTCCTGTCCTCCCTCGTTTTCCTTGCAGGGTTGGGGCCCTGGTGGGATCTAGAGACCTGCTGTGCAGGTCTTGATCAGAGGTCGGGCTGAAGGGTCCAATTAGGTGTTAGGGCGGGGGTTCGGTTGGGCTTTACCTTTTGGCTGTGAATTGGGGTCAGCATTGGCCTCAGGCTTGGGTTAGGTGAGGGTTAGGGAAGAGGTAGGGGACAGGGGTCAGGTGCGACTTCAGTATGGAAGATGGGGTTAGGGTGAGACTTGGGATAGGTTTGAGCTTAGGTGTAGACCTACTCCATGGGGTTGAGGGTTTGGGTGAGGGTTCCTGGTGGGGTGAGGAATGGGCCTGTCCTGAGGACAGTTGTGGACCAGGTTTCTGGGTTAGGTGGTTGTGCACCGGCACTAGAGAGGTGACTTGCACGATGCTCTGCAAAGCCCAGGCCTCTGCTCAGTGCACGGCCGGTGAGGGCAAAGCGAGGTGAGGGAGGGAGGCAAGCGCAGTGAGATGCAAAGCATCGGGAAGCAGGCAAATGCACAGGCATGCACGGAGAGATGGAAGCGGTCCCTTAGTAGCCTGGCGGCCGGAGAAGACAGGTGGGGAGCCTTGCAAGTGCACTTGCCTTAAGCGCTTGAATGTGCGTGGCTGACGCAGGCAGGGTGCGGGGTAGGATGGCAGGGCCGTGAGTCGCTGGGAAATCGGCCCGGTCTCCTTGTGGGCATTAGTGCGTGTGTGGGGAAGGTTGGGTGTCAGGGGGGAGAGAGCGGTTGGCGGCGAGAGCAGCAGGCTCGGCTTGCTGGCAGAGGCTGCGGTCCGTGCGTTGGTGCGAGCGTGCTCCGATGCAGTTGTGCGCGAGCAGGCAGGCAGGCAGGCGCAGCAGGTGTGTGTGAGGCGAGAGCCGCAGGCAGAGGCAGAGGCAGAGGCTGGCGAGAGTGTGGAGAGCGGAGGCTGCAGAGGCGGCGAGCAGCATTTGGGGCTGCGCGCAGCGGCAGCAGGCGTCTACGGCCATACCACCCTGAACGCGCCCGATCTCGTCTGATCTCGGAAGCTAAGCAGGGTCGGGCCTGGTTAGTACTTGGATGGGAGACCGCCTGGGAATACCGGGTGCTGTAGGCTTTTGCCTCCACCCGGCCCGGGGGCCCGCCCCGCCCTTCCACCTCTCCACGCCCACCCCAGGCCTACTGCCTCCTCCGCCCCCCTCCACACCCCTGCCCTCTTCTTTCCTCCAAGCCAGCCCACCTTAGTCGGCTTCTTCACAACCCCAGCCCGCACCGCTCAGCCTGCCTTCTCCACACTTTCTCCACACATGCTCACACACCTTCCTGCCACGCTGACTCCCTCACAGTCACAATCACCTGCTCCACACACACTCAACCCCTAGCTCCACCGTGCTCACAGCCCTGCCTAGGGAGCCCCTGCCCACCCCACACACTCTGACCACACCGCAGGCCCGTGCCACACCCTGCACTTCCGCACGGTGGCGCACTCACACCCACCCCCCTCCCCCCCCCCCCCCCCACCGCTCTTGCCTAGCTCACTGGTTTCTCGCTTCTGGCTGCAATCACATCTAGCCTGTGGCCAGCAGCTCCCCGACCGGACCCGTACCCGTACCCGCCCATCACTCAGACACTCCACCCGCCCCTCTACTGCCTGGCATGACTTCCGGTGGGTACCTGAGGGACTTCTTTGTGGCTTTGCCCAACCTTCTCTATGTGTGATGCCTACTCCTTGAATAGAAGAATTGCAATCACTGAAATGAGGCTTGGCTCAAGTGTTCCAAGAAAGCCTTTCCTGCCTGCCTGCCTGCCTGCCTGCCTGCCTGAAGAACCTGAGCTTCAATGCCAGGACATACTAGCCAAGAGAAGGAGGGACACAGAGAAACATAGAGCACACTCCAGCCATTCGCTTGACTAGAAAGCTGAGGCTCCTGCTATGCCTGCCATCTTGCTAAGCCCGAGCACCAGCCCCCAGGGGGAGTCTCTGCTGTCAGCACATCCAGCAGGCAGACTAGACGGAGAGATTCCAGAGCCTCGGTGGGTGCCTACACACCTGCAGTGGGGAGGAAGGAGGGCTGGGACACAGTGTCTCCCCTGGGAAGCACATACTGCAAAGTGGGATCCCATTTTGCAGGGTGAGAGGTGCGGGCTGCTGTTGCGAAGAGGAACCCCCACTGGTTTGGGATCCTTGGGGGAAGGAGCCCAACGAGCCTGCAGATACACACCGTCTTCCCAACACACACCCTAGGAAGCACAAGGGAGATGGCTTGGAAGCTGTTGGAGTTGCCGCCTTGAGAAGACACGAGGTGAAGAAGAAGCCTGGCAGTCAGAAGAAGCAGTTGGCCACCGGGGCTGGAATGCTCAGTCCCTGCAACGAAGTCGGGTCAGGGGTGGGAGGGTTGGCCTGGGAGGTGGGCTGTGCTCAGAAGGACAGAGGCCCAGGGGGCCTTGTGCGGCCACCTCCAATGTATGCAAGCCAGCCCCACCCTGTGGGATCTAGTGAAGCCTGGAATTAAGTTGGGTGCAGGCACACAGAGAGAGAGAGAGAGAGAGAGAGAGAGAGAAAGAGAGAGAGAGAGAGAGAGAGAGAAAGAGAGAGAGAGAGAGAGAGAGAGTGGGGAAACACACACACACAGAAGGGGGATGGGAGAGAGAGTGGGATGCGAGAGAGAGAGAGAGAGAGAGAGAGAGAGAGAGATCACTAGCAAGCAATTGGTTTAGGGAGAGAATCACCCCTCCCTTGGCGCAAACACAGAGTCACAGTGGTTTCAGGAGGCTGGCAAGGCTGGATTGGATGGACAGAAAAAGGACAAGGCACCAGCCTCACGCTCGTGCTTTCCCACACTGGGGACCTCCCATTCCATGTACCGTCCAAGGGAGTCCTGTCCTCCCTCGTTTTCCTTGCAGGGTTGGGGCCCTGGTGGGATCTAGAGACCTGCTGTGCAGGTCTTGATCAGAGGTCGGGCTGAAGGGTCCAATTAGGTGTTAGGGCGGGGGTTCGGTTGGGCTTTACCTTTTGGCTGTGAATTGGGGTCAGCATTGGCCTCAGGCTTGGGTTAGGTGAGGGTTAGGGAAGAGGTAGGGGACAGGGGTCAGGTGCGACTTCAGTATGGAAGATGGGGTTAGGGTGAGACTTGGGATAGGTTTGAGCTTAGGTGTAGACCTACTCCATGGGGTTGAGGGTTTGGGTGAGGGTTCCTGGTGGGGTGAGGAATGGGCCTGTCCTGAGGACAGTTGTGGACCAGGTTTCTGGGTTAGGTGGTTGTGCACCGGCACTAGAGAGGTGACTTGCACGATGCTCTGCAAAGCCCAGGCCTCTGCTCAGTGCACGGCCGGTGAGGGCAAAGCGAGGTGAGGGAGGGAGGCAAGCGCAGTGAGATGCAAAGCATCGGGAAGCAGGCAAATGCACAGGCATGCACGGAGAGATGGAAGCGGTCCCTTAGTAGCCTGGCGGCCGGAGAAGACAGGTGGGGAGCCTTGCAAGTGCACTTGCCTTAAGCGCTTGAATGTGCGTGGCTGACGCAGGCAGGGTGCGGGGTAGGATGGCAGGGCCGTGAGTCGCTGGGAAATCGGCCCGGTCTCCTTGTGGGCATTAGTGCGTGTGTGGGGAAGGTTGGGTGTCAGGGGGGAGAGAGCGGTTGGCGGCGAGAGCAGCAGGCTCGGCTTGCTGGCAGAGGCTGCGGTCCGTGCGTTGGTGCGAGCGTGCTCCGATGCAGTTGTGCGCGAGCAGGCAGGCAGGCAGGCGCAGCAGGTGTGTGTGAGGCGAGAGCCGCAGGCAGAGGCAGAGGCAGAGGCTGGCGAGAGTGTGGAGAGCGGAGGCTGCAGAGGCGGCGAGCAGCATTTGGGGCTGCGCGCAGCGGCAGCAGGCGTCTACGGCCATACCACCCTGAACGCGCCCGATCTCGTCTGATCTCGGAAGCTAAGCAGGGTCGGGCCTGGTTAGTACTTGGATGGGAGACCGCCTGGGAATACCGGGTGCTGTAGGCTTTTGCCTCCACCCGGCCCGGGGGCCCGCCCCGCCCTTCCACCTCTCCACGCCCACCCCAGGCCTACTGCCTCCTCCGCCCCCCTCCACACCCCTGCCCTCTTCTTTCCTCCAAGCCAGCCCACCTTAGTCGGCTTCTTCACAACCCCAGCCCGCACCGCTCAGCCTGCCTTCTCCACACTTTCTCCACACATGCTCACACACCTTCCTGCCACGCTGACTCCCTCACAGTCACAATCACCTGCTCCACACACACTCAACCCCTAGCTCCACCGTGCTCACAGCCCTGCCTAGGGAGCCCCTGCCCACCCCACACACTCTGACCACACCGCAGGCCCGTGCCACACCCTGCACTTCCGCACGGTGGCGCACTCACACCCACCCCCCTCCCCCCCCCCCCCCCCACCGCTCTTGCCTAGCTCACTGGTTTCTCGCTTCTGGCTGCAATCACATCTAGCCTGTGGCCAGCAGCTCCCCGACCGGACCCGTACCCGTACCCGCCCATCACTCAGACACTCCACCCGCCCCTCTACTGCCTGGCATGACTTCCGGTGGGTACCTGAGGGACTTCTTTGTGGCTTTGCCCAACCTTCTCTATGTGTGATGCCTACTCCTTGAATAGAAGAATTGCAATCACTGAAATGAGGCTTGGCTCAAGTGTTCCAAGAAAGCCTTTCCTGCCTGCCTGCCTGCCTGCCTGCCTGCCTGAAGAACCTGAGCTTCAATGCCAGGACATACTAGCCAAGAGAAGGAGGGACACAGAGAAACATAGAGCACACTCCAGCCATTCGCTTGACTAGAAAGCTGAGGCTCCTGCTATGCCTGCCATCTTGCTAAGCCCGAGCACCAGCCCCCAGGGGGAGTCTCTGCTGTCAGCACATCCAGCAGGCAGACTAGACGGAGAGATTCCAGAGCCTCGGTGGGTGCCTACACACCTGCAGTGGGGAGGAAGGAGGGCTGGGACACAGTGTCTCCCCTGGGAAGCACATACTGCAAAGTGGGATCCCATTTTGCAGGGTGAGAGGTGCGGGCTGCTGTTGCGAAGAGGAACCCCCACTGGTTTGGGATCCTTGGGGGAAGGAGCCCAACGAGCCTGCAGATACACACCGTCTTCCCAACACACACCCTAGGAAGCACAAGGGAGATGGCTTGGAAGCTGTTGGAGTTGCCGCCTTGAGAAGACACGAGGTGAAGAAGAAGCCTGGCAGTCAGAAGAAGCAGTTGGCCACCGGGGCTGGAATGCTCAGTCCCTGCAACGAAGTCGGGTCAGGGGTGGGAGGGTTGGCCTGGGAGGTGGGCTGTGCTCAGAAGGACAGAGGCCCAGGGGGCCTTGTGCGGCCACCTCCAATGTATGCAAGCCAGCCCCACCCTGTGGGATCTAGTGAAGCCTGGAATTAAGTTGGGTGCAGGCACACAGAGAGAGAGAGAGAGAGAGAGAGAGAGAGAAAGAGAGAGAGAGAGAGAGAGAGAAAGAGAGAGAGAGAGAGAGAGAGAGTGGGGAAACACACACACACAGAAGGGGGATGGGAGAGAGAGTGGGATGCGAGAGAGAGAGAGAGAGAGAGAGAGAGAGAGAGAGATCACTAGCAAGCAATTGGTTTAGGGAGAGAATCACCCCTCCCTTGGCGCAAACACAGAGTCACAGTGGTTTCAGGAGGCTGGCAAGGCTGGATTGGATGGACAGAAAAAGGACAAGGCACCAGCCTCACGCTCGTGCTTTCCCACACTGGGGACCTCCCATTCCATGTACCGTCCAAGGGAGTCCTGTCCTCCCTCGTTTTCCTTGCAGGGTTGGGGCCCTGGTGGGATCTAGAGACCTGCTGTGCAGGTCTTGATCAGAGGTCGGGCTGAAGGGTCCAATTAGGTGTTAGGGCGGGGGTTCGGTTGGGCTTTACCTTTTGGCTGTGAATTGGGGTCAGCATTGGCCTCAGGCTTGGGTTAGGTGAGGGTTAGGGAAGAGGTAGGGGACAGGGGTCAGGTGCGACTTCAGTATGGAAGATGGGGTTAGGGTGAGACTTGGGATAGGTTTGAGCTTAGGTGTAGACCTACTCCATGGGGTTGAGGGTTTGGGTGAGGGTTCCTGGTGGGGTGAGGAATGGGCCTGTCCTGAGGACAGTTGTGGACCAGGTTTCTGGGTTAGGTGGTTGTGCACCGGCACTAGAGAGGTGACTTGCACGATGCTCTGCAAAGCCCAGGCCTCTGCTCAGTGCACGGCCGGTGAGGGCAAAGCGAGGTGAGGGAGGGAGGCAAGCGCAGTGAGATGCAAAGCATCGGGAAGCAGGCAAATGCACAGGCATGCACGGAGAGATGGAAGCGGTCCCTTAGTAGCCTGGCGGCCGGAGAAGACAGGTGGGGAGCCTTGCAAGTGCACTTGCCTTAAGCGCTTGAATGTGCGTGGCTGACGCAGACAGGGTGCGGGGTAGGATGGCAGGGCAGTGAGTCGCTGGGAAATCGGCCCGGTCTCCTTGTGGGCATTAGTGCGTGTGTGGGGAAGGTTGGGTGTCAGGGGGGAGAGAGCGGTTGGCGGCGAGAGCAGCAGGCTCGGCTTGCTGGCAGAGGCTGCGGTCCGTGCGTTGGTGCGAGCGTGCTCCGATGCAGTTGTGCGCGAGCAGGCAGGCAGGCAGGCGCAGCAGGTGTGTGTGAGGCGAGAGCCGCAGGCAGAGGCAGAGGCAGAGGCTGGCGAGAGTGTGGAGAGCGGAGGCTGCAGAGGCGGCGAGCAGCATTTGGGGCTGCGCGCAGCGGCAGCAGGCGTCTACGGCCATACCACCCTGAACGCGCCCGATCTCGTCTGATCTCGGAAGCTAAGCAGGGTCGGGCCTGGTTAGTACTTGGATGGGAGACCGCCTGGGAATACCGGGTGCTGTAGGCTTTTGCCTCCACCCGGCCCGGGGGCCCGCCCCGCCCTTCCACCTCTCCACGCCCACCCCAGGCCTACTGCCTCCTCCGCCCCCCTCCACACCCCTGCCCTCTTCTTTCCTCCAAGCCAGCCCACCTTAGTCGGCTTCTTCACAACCCCAGCCCGCACCGCTCAGCCTGCCTTCTCCACACTTTCTCCACACATGCTCACACACCTTCCTGCCACGCTGACTCCCTCACAGTCACAATCACCTGCTCCACACACACTCAACCCCTAGCTCCACCGTGCTCACAGCCCTGCCTAGGGAGCCCCTGCCCACCCCACACACTCTGACCACACCGCAGGCCCGTGCCACACCCTGCACTTCCGCACGGTGGCGCACTCACACCCACCCCCCTCCCCCCCCCCCCCCCACCGCTCTTGCCTAGCTCACTGGTTTCTCGCTTCTGGCTGCAATCACATCTAGCCTGTGGCCAGCAGCTCCCCGACCGGACCCGTACCCGTACCCGCCCATCACTCAGACACTCCACCCGCCCCTCTACTGCCTGGCATGACTTCCGGTGGGTACCTGAGGGACTTCTTTGTGGCTTTGCCCAACCTTCTCTATGTGTGATGCCTACTCCTTGAATAGAAGAATTGCAATCACTGAAATGAGGCTTGGCTCAAGTGTTCCAAGAAAGCCTTTCCTGCCTGCCTGCCTGCCTGCCTGCCTGCCTGAAGAACCTGAGCTTCAATGCCAGGACATACTAGCCAAGAGAAGGAGGGACACAGAGAAACATAGAGCACACTCCAGCCATTCGCTTGACTAGAAAGCTGAGGCTCCTGCTATGCCTGCCATCTTGCTAAGCCCGAGCACCAGCCCCCAGGGGGAGTCTCTGCTGTCAGCACATCCAGCAGGCAGACTAGACGGAGAGATTCCAGAGCCTCGGTGGGTGCCTACACACCTGCAGTGGGGAGGAAGGAGGGCTGGGACACAGTGTCTCCCCTGGGAAGCACATACTGCAAAGTGGGATCCCATTTTGCAGGGTGAGAGGTGCGGGCTGCTGTTGCGAAGAGGAACCCCCACTGGTTTGGGATCCTTGGGGGAAGGAGCCCAACGAGCCTGCAGATACACACCGTCTTCCCAACACACACCCTAGGAAGCACAAGGGAGATGGCTTGGAAGCTGTTGGAGTTGCCGCCTTGAGAAGACACGAGGTGAAGAAGAAGCCTGGCAGTCAGAAGAAGCAGTTGGCCACCGGGGCTGGAATGCTCAGTCCCTGCAACGAAGTCGGGTCAGGGGTGGGAGGGTTGGCCTGGGAGGTGGGCTGTGCTCAGAAGGACAGAGGCCCAGGGGGCCTTGTGCGGCCACCTCCAATGTATGCAAGCCAGCCCCACCCTGTGGGATCTAGTGAAGCCTGGAATTAAGTTGGGTGCAGGCACACAGAGAGAGAGAGAGAGAGAGAGAAAGAGAGAGAGAGAGAGAGAGAGAAAGAGAGAGAGAGAGAGAGAGTGGGGAAACACACACACACAGAAGGGGGATGGGAGAGAGAGTGGGATGCGAGAGAGAGAGAGAGAGAGAGAGAGAGAGAGAGAGATCACTAGCAAGCAATTGGTTTAGGGAGAGAATCACCCCTCCCTTGGCGCAAACACAGAGTCACAGTGGTTTCAGGAGGCTGGCAAGGCTGGATTGGATGGACAGAAAAAGGACAAGGCACCAGCCTCACGCTCGTGCTTTCCCACACTGGGGACCTCCCATTCCATGTACCGTCCAAGGGAGTCCTGTCCTCCCTCGTTTTCCTTGCAGGGTTGGGGCCCTGGTGGGATCTAGAGACCTGCTGTGCAGGTCTTGATCAGAGGTCGGGCTGAAGGGTCCAATTAGGTGTTAGGGCGGGGGTTCGGTTGGGCTTTACCTTTTGGCTGTGAATTGGGGTCAGCATTGGCCTCAGGCTTGGGTTAGGTGAGGGTTAGGGAAGAGGTAGGGGACAGGGGTCAGGTGCGACTTCAGTATGGAAGATGGGGTTAGGGTGAGACTTGGGATAGGTTTGAGCTTAGGTGTAGACCTACTCCATGGGGTTGAGGGTTTGGGTGAGGGTTCCTGGTGGGGTGAGGAATGGGCCTGTCCTGAGGACAGTTGTGGACCAGGTTTCTGGGTTAGGTGGTTGTGCACCGGCACTAGAGAGGTGACTTGCACGATGCTCTGCAAAGCCCAGGCCTCTGCTCAGTGCACGGCCGGTGAGGGCAAAGCGAGGTGAGGGAGGGAGGCAAGCGCAGTGAGATGCAAAGCATCGGGAAGCAGGCAAATGCACAGGCATGCACGGAGAGATGGAAGCGGTCCCTTAGTAGCCTGGCGGCCGGAGAAGACAGGTGGGGAGCCTTGCAAGTGCACTTGCCTTAAGCGCTTGAATGTGCGTGGCTGACGCAGGCAGGGTGCGGGGTAGGATGGCAGGGCCGTGAGTCGCTGGGAAATCGGCCCGGTCTCCTTGTGGGCATTAGTGCGTGTGTGGGGAAGGTTGGGTGTCAGGGGGGAGAGAGCGGTTGGCGGCGAGAGCAGCAGGCTCGGCTTGCTGGCAGAGGCTGCGGTCCGTGCGTTGGTGCGAGCGTGCTCCGATGCAGTTGTGCGCGAGCAGGCAGGCAGGCAGGCGCAGCAGGTGTGTGTGAGGCGAGAGCCGCAGGCAGAGGCAGAGGCAGAGGCTGGCGAGAGTGTGGAGAGCGGAGGCTGCAGAGGCGGCGAGCAGCATTTGGGGCTGCGCGCAGCGGCAGCAGGCGTCTACGGCCATACCACCCTGAACGCGCCCGATCTCGTCTGATCTCGGAAGCTAAGCAGGGTCGGGCCTGGTTAGTACTTGGATGGGAGACCGCCTGGGAATACCGGGTGCTGTAGGCTTTTGCCTCCACCCGGCCCGGGGGCCCGCCCCGCCCTTCCACCTCTCCACGCCCACCCCAGGCCTACTGCCTCCTCCGCCCCCCTCCACACCCCTGCCCTCTTCTTTCCTCCAAGCCAGCCCACCTTAGTCGGCTTCTTCACAACCCCAGCCCGCACCGCTCAGCCTGCCTTCTCCACACTTTCTCCACACATGCTCACACACCTTCCTGCCACGCTGACTCCCTCACAGTCACAATCACCTGCTCCACACACACTCAACCCCTAGCTCCACCGTGCTCACAGCCCTGCCTAGGGAGCCCCTGCCCACCCCACACACTCTGACCACACCGCAGGCCCGTGCCACACCCTGCACTTCCGCACGGTGGCGCACTCACACCCACCCCCCTCCCCCCCCCCCCCCCCCACCGCTCTTGCCTAGCTCACTGGTTTCTCGCTTCTGGCTGCAATCACATCTAGCCTGTGGCCAGCAGCTCCCCGACCGGACCCGTACCCGTACCCGCCCATCACTCAGACACTCCACCCGCCCCTCTACTGCCTGGCATGACTTCCGGTGGGTACCTGAGGGACTTCTTTGTGGCTTTGCCCAACCTTCTCTATGTGTGATGCCTACTCCTTGAATAGAAGAATTGCAATCACTGAAATGAGGCTTGGCTCAAGTGTTCCAAGAAAGCCTTTCCTGCCTGCCTGCCTGCCTGCCTGCCTGCCTGAAGAACCTGAGCTTCAATGCCAGGACATACTAGCCAAGAGAAGGAGGGACACAGAGAAACATAGAGCACACTCCAGCCATTCGCTTGACTAGAAAGCTGAGGCTCCTGCTATGCCTGCCATCTTGCTAAGCCCGAGCACCAGCCCCCAGGGGGAGTCTCTGCTGTCAGCACATCCAGCAGGCAGACTAGACGGAGAGATTCCAGAGCCTCGGTGGGTGCCTACACACCTGCAGTGGGGAGGAAGGAGGGCTGGGACACAGTGTCTCCCCTGGGAAGCACATACTGCAAAGTGGGATCCCATTTTGCAGGGTGAGAGGTGCGGGCTGCTGTTGCGAAGAGGAACCCCCACTGGTTTGGGATCCTTGGGGGAAGGAGCCCAACGAGCCTGCAGATACACACCGTCTTCCCAACACACACCCTAGGAAGCACAAGGGAGATGGCTTGGAAGCTGTTGGAGTTGCCGCCTTGAGAAGACACGAGGTGAAGAAGAAGCCTGGCAGTCAGAAGAAGCAGTTGGCCACCGGGCTGGAATGCTCAGTCCCTGCAACGAAGTCGGGTCAGGGGTGGGAGGGTTGGCCTGGGAGGTGGGCTGTGCTCAGAAGGACAGAGGCCCAGGGGGCCTTGTGCGGCCACCTCCAATGTATGCAAGCCAGCCCCACCCTGTGGGATCTAGTGAAATCTAGTGAAGCCTGGAATTAAGTTGGGTGCAGGCACACAGAGAGAGAGAGAGAGAGAGAGAGGAAAGAGAGAGAGAGAGAGAGAGAGAGAGAAAGAGAGAGAGAGAGAGAGAGAGAGTGGGGAAACACACACACACAAAAGGGGGATGGGAGAGAGAGTGGGATGCGAGAGAGAGAGAGAGAGAGAGAGAGAGAGAGAGAGATCACTAGCAAGCAATTGGTTTAGGGAGAGAATCACCCCTCCCTTGGCGCAAACACAGAGTCACAGTGGTTTCAGGAGGCTGGCAAGGCTGGATTGGATGGACAGAAAAAGGACAAGGCACCAGCCTCACGCTCGTGCTTTCCCACACTGGGGACCTCCCATTCCATGTACCGTCCAAGGGAGTCCTGTCCTCCCTCGTTTTCCTTGCAGGGTTGGGGCCCTGGTGGGATCTAGAGACCTGCTGTGCAGGTCTTGATCAGAGGTCGGGCTGAAGGGTCCAATTAGGTGTTAGGGCGGGGGTTCGGTTGGCTTTACCTTTTGGCTGTGAATTGGGGTCAGCATTGGCCTCAGGCTTGGGTTAGGTGAGGGTTAGGGAAGAGGTAGGGGACAGGGTCAGGTGCGACTTCAGTATGGAAGATGGGGTTAGGGTGAGACTTGGGATAGGTTTGAGCTTAGGTGTAGACCTACTCCATGGGGTTGAGGGTTTGGGTGAGGGTTCCTGGTGGGGTGAGGAATGGGCCTGTCCTGAGGACAGTTGTGGACCAGGTTTCTGGGTTAGGTGGTTGTGCACCGGCACTAGAGAGGTGACTTGCACGATGCTCTGCAAAGCCCAGGCCTCTGGCTCAGTGCACGGCCGGTGAGGGCAAAGCGAGGTGAGGGAGGGAGGCAAGCGCAGTGAGATGCAAAGCATCGGGAAGCAGGCAAATGCACAGGCATGCACGGAGAGATGGAAGCGGTCCCTTAGTAGCCTGGCGGCCGGAGAAGACAGGTGGGGAGCCTTGCAAGTGCACTTGCCTTAAGCGCTTGAATGTGCGTGGCTGACGCAGGCAGGGTGCGGGGTAGGATGGCAGGGCCGTGAGTCGCTGGGAAATCGGCCCGGTCTCCTTGTGGGCATTAGTGCGTGTGTGGGGAAGGTTGGGTGTCAGGGGGAGAGAGCGGTGGCGGCGAGAGCAGCAGGCTCGGCTTGCTGGCAGAGGCTGCGGTCCGTGCGTTGGTGCGAGCGTGCTCCGATGCAGTTGTGCGCGAGCAGGCAGGCAGGCAGGCGCAGCAGGTGTGTGTGAGGCGAGAGCCGCAGGCAGAGGCAGAGGCAGAGGCTGGCGAGAGTGTGGAGAGCGGAGGCTGCAGAGGCGGCGAGCAGCATTTGGGGCTGCGCGCAGCGGCAGCAGGCGTCTACGGCCATACCACCCTGAACGCGCCCGATCTCGTCTGATCTCGGAAGCTAAGCAGGGTCGGGCCTGGTTAGTACTTGGATGGGAGACCGCCTGGGAATACCGGGTGCTGTAGGCTTTTGCCTCCACCCGGCCCGGGGGCCCGCCCCGCCCTTCCACCTCTCCACGCCCCACCCCAGGCCTACTGCCTCCTCCGCCCCCCTCCACACCCCCTGCCCTCTTCTTTCCTCCAAGCCAGCCCACCTTAGTCGGCTTCTTCACAACCCCAGCCCGCACCGCTCAGCCTGCCTTCTCCACACTTTCTCCACACATGCTCACACACCTTCCTGCCACGCTGACTCCCTCACAGTCACAATCACCTGCTCCACACACACTCAACCCCTAGCTCCACCGTGCTCACAGCCCTGCCTAGGGAGCCCCTGCCCACCCCACACACTCTGACCACACCGCAGGCCCGTGCCACACCCTGCACTTCCGCACGGGGGCGCACTCACCACCCACACCCCTCCCCCCCCCCCCCCCCCACCGCTCTTGCCTAGCTCACTGGTTTCTCGCTTCTGGCTGCAATCACATCTAGCCTGTGGCCAGCAGCTCCCCGACCGGACCCGTACCCGTACCCGCCCATCACTCAGACACTCCACCCGCCCCTCTACTGCCTGGCATGACTTCCGGTGGGTACCTGAGGGACTTCTTTGTGGCTTTGCCCAACCTTCTCTATGTGTGATGCCTACTCCTTGAATAGAAGAATTGCAATCACTGAAATGAGGCTTGGCTCAAGTGTTCCAAGAAAGCCTTTCCTGCCTGCCTGCCTGCCTGCCTGCCTGCCTGCCTGAAGAACCTGAGCTTCAATGCCAGGACATACTAGCCAAGAGAAGGAGGGACACAGAGAAACATAGAGCACACTCCAGCCATTCGCTTGACTAGAAAGCTGAGGCTCCTGCTATGCCTGCCATCTTGCTAAGCCCGAGCACCAGCCCCCAGGGGGAGTCTCTGCTGTCAGCACATCCAGCAGGCAGACTAGACGGAGAGATTCCAGAGCCTCGGTGGGTGCCTACACACCTGCAGTGGGAGGAAGGAGGGCTGGGACACAGTGTCTCCCCTGGGAAGCACATACTGCAAAGTGGGATCCCATTTTGCAGGGTGAGAGGTGCGGGCTGCTGTTGCGAAGAGGAACCCCCACTGGTTTGGGATCCTTGGGGGAAGGAGCCCAACGAGCCTGCAGATACACACCGTCTTCCCAACACACACCCTAGGAAGCACAAGGGAGATGGCTTGGAAGCTGTTGGAGTTGCCGCCTTGAGAAGACACGAGGTGAAGAAGAAGCCTGGCAGTCAGAAGAAGCAGTTGGCCACCGGGGCTGGAATGCTCAGTCCCTGCAACGAAGTCGGGTCAGGGGTGGGAGGGTTGGCCTGGGAGGTGGGCTGTGCTCAGAAGGACAGAGGCCCAGGGGGCCTTGTGCGGCCACCTCCAATGTATGCAAGCCAGCCCCACCCTGTGGGATCTAGTGAAGCCTGGAATTAAGTTGGGTGCAGGCACACAGAGAGAGAGAGAGAGAGAGAGAAAGAGAGAGAGAGAGAGAGAGAAAGAGAGAGAGAGAGAGAGA